>NC_057795.1:168890906-168900262 GCF_018294505.1 Triticum aestivum
CCCTCCTTCCTCTCACTCCTTTTTCTCTCCTTCCTACCCCTCCTCCCTCCCTCCTTCCTACCCCTCCTCCCTCCCTTCTCTTTGTTCTTGTAGAATGTAGGTAGTTTAAATGTAGATTTTAGGATGTAGACATTGTAGAATGTAGGTTTTGTAATAGAATAATTTTTTCGCCTATTTTAGGTGTTTTGAATTGAATAGAAAATTTTAGGTCTTTTGATTAGAAATTTTAGTAATGGAAATATTTAGTTGGTAGAATTTGAAAAAATGTTCTGTACTTGTTATATCCTGAACTTAGGGCATATTTTTTGGGTTTAGTAAAAGAAATAGTAATAGTGGATGATGATGTAGATGTTTTAGGTATAGAACATTTTGAATAGATGATGATGTAGATTTTTTAGTACAACTAGTTTATTTAGTGTTGCTCAAGAATTGCTCATATGGTGTAGATATAAACATGTATATCTAGTGTTGCTCAAATAGGATATGTGCTTGCCCAAGTGACCATGTTTGCAGGTAACACCTCCGAGTGGCCTATGTTTTGCCGGAGTGTTGATTAATTTCTGTTTCGGCAAATTTCAGGTGCTCGATATGTCCTTTTTTAGCAAAGGTTATGCCGGATTTTTCCTCTGAAGTGGATCATTAATCCTTTTTTAATATTGCTTTAGGAAAATGGCGACACCACCACCACCACCGCCACCATGTTGACTGTGCAAGTCAAGAAGCGCCAGCAGTCTTGCAACTGGCACGTTGTTCGGCATCTACTTCCAATCGAGTTTTGTTCCTGCGGCGGTAACAAAATATATGAAAACTTGTAACAACTATTTTGTTTTTAGTGTTATTGGCATTAATGCATTGTGTATATATCATTGTGTATACACAGATCGTCCCATGCAATGTGAGGTTGGAATTCAACAAGCTGACCGGAGACACTGTGACCTTTGAGGCTCCTGGGGCCCCTACACTATGGAGGTTGAGAAAGGACGAAATATGTCGCAGATGGGAGGAGATGGATGGAACCGTTTCATCTCCCACATGGGTATCACTGGTGGTGAGTTGATCAGCTTCTCCTTTAGAGCAGAAAGACCCAAGCTGGCCGTCATTTATCTCAACACGGATGAAGATGATGAGGACCCACTTGATGAAGCCATCTATACTCGAAGAATAAGGCTGAGCGAGGAGGAGGTGTGCAACCTATGGGACATAATTCCGCCACGTGCTGACTTTGTCGGGGTGCCATTCGTGACCCGCCTGACAAGTACCATGGTTGATCGGCATGTTATGGTATGTTATACTTAGTGTAGAATCCGATTACATGCTTACTTAGTGTAGAGTCCAACGATATGCTTAGTGAATCCGATGATATGCTTAGCATAGACTCCAATGATATGATGTGTAGAAACTAGCCGATGACATGCTTAATTAGTCTAGAGTCCAATGACATGCTTACTGTCCGATCGATGACATGCTTACTGTCCGATCCATACTTATTAGTAGAATTCAAGCTTAGTAGAGATGTAGTACTGTTTTTGATAGTGTAGAAACCTATACTTAGTAGAAATATATTTGCAAGTGTATGTGCGAGGCTACTTATTAATTGATATGTTTTTCACTTTTTCTTATTCAGAAATTGCCAAAGAGCCTATCTATGAGTTGTGGTATCGAGACTGATGAAGAAGGCTCTGCTGGAATACGCCTTACCGCAAGGGTCTCCGTCACCACCTGTGCATATAGCGTGGACATGAACGGTCACACACACTTCAGCTCGGTTGGGTGGAAGAAGTTCCTCATTGGCAAGAATCTTCGTGTTGGACAGACCATCCTAATTACTACCAGGAATACTCATCGCTATGGCTTGAGGATGATGGTCGTCATCGATATCATCTAGAACTACATATGTGTGTGGCTGTATGACTACCCCTAGTAGACTGCTATATGCTGTATGACTACCTAGTACTGCTTATCATATATGCTCCTATATGAACCATATATGTGTGTGAGGATGCATGTTGATTATATATGAGTACCAATAATGCTTAATGATATTGTATGACTACTGTATGACTATATGGTATTGTGGCTAATGATATTGTTATCTACTATATGTGAAATTGCAGTTTATTGAAATGGGGTACTGTTCTAGATCAATAGGAAGTAGGGAAAAAATGTTGAAAGATACAACAGTAGGGCGGGCAAAGAAAAGCGCTACAACTACTTATTAGTAGCGCATGTTGGAAAAGCGATACTATACAGTCAATACTAGTAGCGCGGGTACATAGAGCACTACTACTATCTGTTAGCTATAGCGCCTTATTAGTAGCGCGGCCACCCGCGCTACTGATAGTGTTGAAACCCGCGCTACTACTAGGGTTTTCCCTAGTAGTGTTATTCCATGGCGGAAGCTCCACGAGCCAGCACTGGGCAATGGGCTGCTCACGCCACCCAGGCGGCACTCCCTGGCCGCGAAGTTCGTCATCATATCTTGCTTGCCGTGGCTGGGGTGAGTGCCGGCGATAGCCGTCAACGGCGTCGTGGGCCGTTTCCACCCCCTCCCACTCGGCGCCGCGACCGACCGACAGCAAGATCCTCCAGCTACACCGCGTCGTCGTCCCTGCGCACTCGTCGGGAGCAGGCAAAACGCGCGAGCCGCGCTCGTTGTGGCCCGCGAGCTGCTGTGTTGTAGGCTGGTTGAGGGTGACCGCGAGGCCCTGCTCTCCCACGTCACCGTGCTGCTCGACACTGCCTGCGAGGGCACAACGCCTTTCCGCATCACGCCAGCTTCGCGGAATGCCTCAGAGGGCTCACGCCCACACCAGCCGCGTCTACTCGCCCCTCCGAGAGGAGCCCGGGGAGGGGGCGTGGAGACAGCTCGGCGTATGGCATCGTCCTCCCGACCCAAGGGGTGTGTCTCTAGGGAGCAGCTGGGGCAGGCGGCTTCCACCTCAACAGCAGTGAGGAGTCGCTCTCGAGCCGGCAGACCAGGGCCTCGGAGATGGCGGGTGGCAGAGCATGAGGCCCAGGGGTTGATCTCGGGCCAATAGCCCTTGGGATCATGGTACCACCAATGGCGGGTGCGTCGCACGAGCAAGGGAGAAGCCCGTTCATGCTTCATGCACTGGCCCGCACATCAGGATCGCCAAGGTCGCGAGGGACAGGGACCCCTCACGAGTCGTCTCAGCACCCCAGCAGCACCTTTGACGCAACAACCACTGGTTACAGTCAACCTTTTTCGAACACGATTACGCTAACCTTGGGTCGCAAGTGAACCGCGCCACAACCGCGTATCCCTCCGCGCCTCACGGCGCAGGGCCCACCATGACGGTGAAGCGCATCGTCTAGAGGTAGGTCCTCCGCCGGGGAAGGCGCCAGAGCCCTTCCCCCAGTAGAGGGCCTGCGATCGCCTGACCACCGCCAGCGTACCCCCTTGCCCCTTGGTCTTGTCTTGGTTTCCGGACACCCCAATGGTTGCAACAGGATGCGCTTGGCGGGGTCGCTGTGAGGAGCGAGGAGCACACGTTGAAAGGGATCGAGAAGATGTGTCTAGGGGGGGGGGGTGATTAGACACTAAGTACCAAAAGTTGCAGTTTTTAACTTCCTTAAGTTCAAGTGGAGTTTAGGCACAAGTTTAACAACCACAACACATATCAAGCCAGCATGCAAAGAGTATATGAGCAGCGGAAAGTAAAGCATGCAACTTGCAATAATGTAAAGGGAAGGGATTGGAGGATTCAAACGCAATTTGGAGACACGGTGTTTTTGAGCCATGGTTCCGATAGGTGGTGCTATCGTAGATCCACGTTGATGGAGACTTCAACCCACGAAGGGTAACGGTTGCGCGAGTCCACGGAGGGCTCCACCCACGAAGGGTCCACGAAGAAGCAACCTTGTCTATCCCACCATGGCCGTCGCCCACGAAGGACTTGCCTCACTAGTGGTAGATCTTCACGAAGTAGGCGATCTCCTTGCCCTTACAAACTCCTTGGTTCAACTCCACATTCTTGTTGGAGGCTCCCAAGTGACACCTAGCCAATCTAGGAGACACAACTCTCCAAGAAGTAACAAATGGTGTGTTGATGATGAACTCCTTGCTCTTGTGATTCAAATGATAGTCTCCCCAACACTCAACTCTCTCTCACATGATTTGGATTTGGTGGAAAGAAGATTTGAGTGGAAAGAAACTTGGGGAAGGCTAGAGATCAAGATTCATATGGTAGGAATGGAATATCTTGTCCTCAACACATGAGTAGGTGGTTCCTTCTCAGAAACAGCAAGTTGGAAGTGTAGGTTTGTTCTGATGGCTCTCTCCACGAGTGAAGAGGAGGTGGAGGGGTATATATAGCCTCCACAGAAAATCTAACCGTTACACACAACTTGCCAAACTCGGCGGGACCGAATTGGTAAACTCGGTCAGACCGATTTAGCAAATCTAGTGAGTGTTAGGATTTTTGGTGGGGCCGACATGCAACTCGGTAGGACCGATATGGTTAGGGTTAGGGCATAACATAATCTCGGTGAGACCGATTACACAAACTCGGTGAGACCGATTTTGGTAATAAGCTAACCAGAGAGTTGGTCAGGCAAACTCGGTTTGACCGATTACACAAAATCGGTAGGACCGATTTTGGTAATGAGTTAACCAGAGTGTTTGCATTGTAATCTCGGTAGTACCAATTGCTGAAACTCGGTGAGACCGATTTTGGTAATGGACATACACAGAGAGATTACAATCCCATCTCGGTGAGACCGAGATCCCTATCGGTGAGACCGATTTGCCTAGGGTTTGTGGCAGTGGCTATGATATCTGAACTCGGTGGCGCCGGATAGAAAGAATCGGTAGGGCCGAGTTAGACTTTTGGTTTAGGACATATGTGGATGTGAGAAAGTAGTTGAGGGCTTTGGAGCATATCACTAAGCATTTTGAGCAAGCAATCTATTAAGCAACACCTCATCCCCTCTTGATAGTATTGGCTTTTCCTATAGACTCAATGCGATCTTGGATCACTAAAATAGAAAATGTAGAGTCTTGATCTTGGAGCTTGGGCCAATCCTTTGTCCTTAGCATCTCGAAGGGGTTCCACATCCTTTAGTCCATGCCACTCCATTGTTGAACTCATCTGAAACATACTAGGTAAAAGTGTTAGTCCAACAAGAAATATGTTGACATTAATTACCAAAACCACCCAGGGAGCACTTGTGCTTTCAATCTCCCCCTTTTTGGTAATTGATGACAACATACATCAAAGCTTTAAGTAAAGATATAGAGAATAGAAAGTAAAGCTTTGGAAAGATATGTAACAAGCATAGGCTCCCCCTACATGTATGCAATCATGTGAGTATGGAATATAGAAGCATGTGAATGCATAAACATGACAGAGTAAGCAATGAGTTACATGTATCTTGGCTATATGCATCAGAGCAAATGATGTGAGTATGAGAAATGTACCTTCATGCTCATGAGTCCTTCTTGCAAACAGTATGTACAACAGCAAGAATTCCTCATACACATGATTGTGATGCATATACTTACCTTGTGGTCTTGAGTTGGCTTAGGATGGAATGAACCTGTGAAAATAAGGTTAGATAACACATCTACACTTGCTGGCTAGAGCAAACAAAAGAAACCACAAGAGTACCAAGACTGGGATGACATGTAGAAAGTGAGTACCAAGTACCACATTGAATATAGACATGTCCCCAAAGGTAAAGATGTGCAATGAATTTAAAGAATTTATTTCCCTTAGATGTCTTACTCCCCCTTAATCTAGCATGGGATACTGGGAGAAGATAGGGAACAGAAAATCAGAGCAAAATGCAAAATCAGAGCTCAAAGAAACAAATGAACAGAGCTAATGCAAATAAGCACATATGAACATGTCTTTCCCCTCAAGAAGACATGTGGCATCTCTCCTCTTGAACACCAAGCATCTGGGATCCTTGAAGATTACTCTCTTCTTGAGTATTCCCTCCCCCTGGAGATATCTCTCCCCCCCTGTTGAAGTGATAAGCTTTGATGTGATCTCTCTCTTCCCCTTTGACATCAATTTCCAAGAAGGGCCTTCTGGAATTTGTCGTAAATGGGTTTGGTCCTTGAGTCACAACACAAAGCAGTGATAAAAATGTGATGCTGGTAGTGGACAATATTCATTGAGTGGAGCTGGATCAAAAGTAGTGCAAGAATAAATGGCAAAATGTTTTTCCTGTTGTGAAATCGGTGGCACCGAGTGGTATGCTTCGGTTGCACCGAATGATGTCGGTTAGACCAAAAACAAGACACCGGTGTGACCGAGTTCATCCCAGAGAAAACACTTGTCACCTCAACTCACTAGACAAGTAAGATCTCACAAGGATTTGCAAGGAATTAACTGAAAGATTTGCAATGAATTGGATGCAGGGAATGCAGAACATAATAGAAAGAAATGAAATCCAGATGAAGTTTTTTTAAAGGGGAAACAAATATGCACGAGACAAATGCAAGAGCACAAAAAAGAACACATAAGAACTTCATCTAGAAATGGTCGGCGACAAAGTCACCTATGTTAGAGTATATTGACTTAGGAGTCAAGTGAGATCACTTGATCATAGGTCATACTCATCGTTTAAGCTCAAAATGGGGTTACCATTTTTCATTTTAGCATTTTGATGTATTCTCATCTTGTCGAGTTGCTTTGACTCATGACTTGGAGTAAAGCTTCTCTAAGATGGAATAACATACCTTGGGTGGTGATGTTGATCATGTAGTTGAACTTGTGTGGGTTGCTCAAGGTTGATGTAGCTCATCAAGAGTTGGGAGCACCATTCGGAATTTGAGTTCATCTACCTACATGGGTTAGTTCTTGAAAGGAAGAGCACTTGTGTATCCATAGTGACAATCATGAAACTTAACATTGAATTTGTCAAAGGATATGTTTGAATGGTTTCGTGCTTCCTTGTCTTCAACCACCATTGTGTAGATACTTGGTGATGTAGAGATTGCTCAAGATGTGAGTGAGTTGCAATCTCATAGACTTAGATTCATCCAAGTACCTACATGGGTTAGATAACATGCAAGGTGCAAATATATCCAAGACATAAGATTATCATCATAAGAGAAACATTAAGGATTAGTCATAAGCTCATATCTTGCATGTATCCAATGGAGTTCCTAGTCCAAGTTTGAAGCATCAATGATGTTCAATTCTCCTCTTAACCTGCAAAACACTCTCTCATCAAGTGGTTTAGTGAATATGTCTGCTAATTGCTTTTTGATGCGAACATGCTTAAGACTAATGTCACCCTTAGCAACATGATCTCGAATGAAATGATGACGAACTTCAATATGCTTAATTCGAGAGTGTTGCACGGGGTTGTGAGCAATCTTGATAGCACTTTCATTGTAACAAAGTAATGGAACATGTTTCACATATATCCCATAATCCTTAAGAGTTTGGGTCATCCAAAGCAATTGAGCACAACATGAACCAGCGGCAATGTATTCCGCTTCGGCGGTGGATAAGGATACCGAGTTTTGTTTCTTGGAAGACCAAGACACAAGAGATCTACCAAGAAATTGACAAGTACCTGAAGTGGATTTTCTATCAACCTTGTCACCGGCATAGTCCGAGTCGGAGTAGCCAAGAAGATCGAAAGAGGCCCTCTTAGGATACCAAATGCCAAAATTTGGTGTATGGATTAAGTATCTCACTATCCTTTTCACGACCTTAAGATGACATTCTTTAGGAGCGGCTTGATATCGTGCACACATGCACACACTTAGCATGATATCGGGACGTGAAACACATAGATATAACAATGAACCAATCATAGAGCGAAAAACCTTTTGATCGACCGGTTCACTATCTTTGGTCAAATCAAGATGTCCACTAGTAGGCATGGTGTAGTCATACCTTTGCATTCTTGCATATTGAACTTCTTGAATAAGTCCTTGGTGTACTTTGTTTGAGAGACAAAGGTACTTTCCTTAGTTTTCTTGATTTGCAAACCAAGAAAGAGTTTGAGTTCATCATCATAGACATCTCAAACTTCTCCGACATTAGCTTCCCAAACTTTTCACTAAAATGAGGGTTAGTAGAACCAAATATAATATCATCAACATAGATTTGGCATACAAATAGTTCTCCATTGGCCCTTTTAGTAAAAAGAGTAGAATCTATTTTTCCAATTTCAAAGCCTTTTTCAACAAGGAACTTGGTCAAGCATTTATACCACGCTCTAGGAGCTTGTTTAAGACCATAAAGAGCTTTGTGAAGTTTGTAAACATGATTAGGTTTCTTAGGATTAACAAAGCCGGGAGGTTGTTTAACATAAACTTCCTCCTCTATTTCACCATTTAGAAAAGCACTTTTAATGTCCATTTGGTATAAGGTGATATCATGGTGATTAGCATAGGCAAGTAAGATGCGAATGGACTCAAGTCTAGCAACGGGAGCATAAGTCTCACCATAGTCCATACCTTCGACTTGTGTGTAGCCTTGGGAGACGAGACGTGCTTTGTTGCGAACTACTTGTCCATCTTCATCTTGCTTGTTGCGAAACACCCATTTGGTACCGATGATGTTGTGGTTGTTGTCGGGCTTCTCAACCAATGTCCAAACTTGATTTCTCTCAAAGTTTTGTAGCTCTTCATGCATGGCATTTATCCAATCCGGATCTTCCAATGCTTCTTCAACCTTCATAGGTTCAATGCTAGAGATGAATGAATAGTGTTCACAAAAGTTAGCTAAAGGAGTTTTAGAGCGAGTGATTCTCCCGGTTTGGATACCATTGTAGATTTGCTCGACGGGATGGTCTTTAGCAATTCTTGCTCGAACTCGTGTCAGCTTTTGCTTGTGTCTTTGTTGAACATCTTCTTCATCTTGTTCTTCTTCTTGGCCTTCTTCATTGTTGGCGTTGTCGTTCTCTTGTCACGGTGGAGAAGGAGGTTGTTGATGTTCGTCTTGGCGCACTTCCTCGTTTTCTTCATCTTGGTGTGTCCCACTTGTGGATGCTTCCGTATCAACCCTTGGTTCACCTTGTTGTGAGGTAGAAGCGTCCACTTGGACTGACGAGGTACTCTCCTTCACTTCCGTTGGACGGATCTTCCCAATAGAAAAGTCTTGGATTGCTTCCGAGGGATCTTTATCTCCTACATCAATTGGCAACTGCTCTACTTGCGAGCCGTTAGATTCATCAAACTTCACATCTACCGTTTCTTCAACCTTTCGGGTGAAATTGTTGTAGACACGGTATGTGTGAGAGTTTGAGCCATAACCGAGTAGGAAACCCTCATGAGACTTAGGAGCAAATTTAGAACGACGATGCTTATCAAGAATGTAGCACTTTGAGCCGAATACTCGAAAGTATCCAACTTGGGGTTTGTTACT